>NC_079193.1:384816937-384853902 GCF_029499605.1 Hyla sarda
ATACGGGGGGGGGTGCGGTGCGGTATAGGTATACGGGGGGGGGGTGCGGTATAGGTATACAGGGGAGGTGCGTGTGGGGGGTGCGGTATAGGTATACAGTGACCGTGTGTGGTGAGGTGTGTGTGGGGCGGTATATGTATACAGGGGGGGGTGTGTGGGGGGCGGTATATGTATACAGGGGGGGGGTGTGGGGGGCGGTATATGTATACAGGGGGGGGGGGTGTGGGGGGGCGGTATATGTATACAGGGGGGGGGGGGTGGGGGGCGGTATATGTATACAGGGGGGGGGGTGTGGGGGGCGGTATATGTATACAGGGGGGGGGTGTGGGGGGGCGGTATATGTATACAGGGGGGGTGTGTGTGGGGGCGGTATATGTATACAGGGGGGGTGTGTGTGGGGGGGGGCGGTATATGTATACAGTGACCGGTGTGGTGAGGTGTGTGTGGGGCGGTATATGTATACAGGGGAGATGTGTGTGTGGGGGCGGTATATGTATACAGGGGGGGGTGTGTGTGGGGGGCGGTATATGTATACAGGGGGGGTGTGTGTGGGGGGCGGTATATGTATACAGGGGGAGGTGTGGGGGGGGGGGCGGTATATGTATACAGTGACCGGTGTGGTGAGGTGTGTGTGGGGCAGTATATGTATACAGGGGAGATGTGTGTGTGTGTGGGGCGGTATATGTATACAGGGGGGGTGTGTGGGGGGCGGTATATGTATACAGGGGGGGGTGTGTGGGGGGCGGTATATGTATACAGGGGGAGGTGTGTGTGGGGGGCGGTATATGTATACAGGGGGGGGTGTGTGTGTGTGGTGCGGTATATGTATACAGGGAAGGTGTGTGTGGTGCGGTATATGTATACAGGGAAGGTGTGTGTGTGGGGCGGTATATGTATACAGGGGAGGTGTGTGTGGGGGGGGGGGGGCGGTATATGTATACAGGGGAGGTGTGTGTGGGGGGGGGGCGGTATATGTATACAGGGGAGGTGTGTGTGGTGGGCGGTATATGTATACAGGGGAGGTGTGTGTGTGTTGTGTGTGTGTGTGGTGCGGTATATGTATACAGGGAAGGTGTGTGTGGGGCGGTATATGTATACAGGGAAGGTGTGTGTGGGGTGGTATATGTATACAGGGAAGGTGTGTGTGGGGCGGTATATGTATACAGGGAAGGTGTGTGTGGGTGTTGTGTGTGGGGCGGTATATGTATACAGGGAAGGTGTGTGTGTGGGGCGGTATATGTATACAGGGAAGGTGTGTGTGGGGTGCGGTATATGTATACAGGGGAGGTGTGTGTGGGGTGCGGTATATGTATACAGGGGAGGTGTGTGTGGGGTGCGGTATATTTATACAGGGGAGGTGTGTGTGGGGGTGCGGTATATTTATACAGGGGAGGTGTGTGTGGGGTGCGGTATATGTATACAGGGGAGGTGTGTGTGGGGTGCGGTATATGTATACAGGGGAGGTGTGTGTGGTGCGGTATATGTATACAGGGAAGGTGTGTGTGGGGCGGTATATGTATACAGGGAAGGTGTGTGTGGGGCGGTATATGTATACAGGGAAGGTGTGTGTGGGGCGGTATATGTATACAGGGGGGGGGGGTGTGGGGGGGGGCGGTATATGTATACAGGGGAGGTGTGTGTGGGGGGGGGCGGTATATGTATACAGTGACCGGTGTGGTGAGGTGTGTGTGTGTGTGTGTGTGGTGCGGTATATGTATACAGGGGAGATGTGTGGGGGGGGCGGTATATGTATACAGTGACCGGTGTGTGGTGAGGTGTGTGTGGTGCGGTATATGTATACAGGGAAGGTGTGTGTGGTGCGGTATATGTATACAGGGAAGGTGTGTGTGGGGCGGTATATGTATACAGGGGAGGTGTGTGTGGGGGGGGGGGGCGGTATATGTATACAGTGACCGGTGTGGTGAGGTGTGTGTGTGGGGCGGTATATGTATACAGTGACCGGTGTGGTGAGGTGTGTGTGTGGGGCGGTATATGTATACAGGGGAGGTGTGTGTGGGGGGGGGGGGGGGGGCGGTATATGTATACAGGGGAGGTGTGTGTGGGGGGGGGGGCGGTATATGTATACAGGGGAGGTGTGTGTGGTGGGCGGTATATGTATACAGGGGAGGTGTGTGTGTGTGTGTGTGTGGTGCGGTATATGTATACAGGGAAGGTGTGTGTGGGGCGGTATATGTATACAGGGAAGGTGTGTGTGGGGCGGTATATGTATACAGGGAAGGTGTGTGTGTGGGGGGGGGGGCGGTATATGTATACAGGGGAGGTGTGTGTGGGGGGGGGGGCGGTATATGTATACAGGGGAGGTGTGTGTGGTGGGCGGTATATGTATACAGGGGAGGTGTGTGTGTGGGGGCGGTATATGTATACAGGGAAGGTGTGTGTGGGGCGGTATATGTATACAGGGAAGGTGTGTGTGGGGGCGGTATATGTATACAGGGAAGGTGTGTTTGGGGCGGTATATGTATACAGGGAAGGTGTGTGTGTGGGGCGGTATATGTATACAGGGAAGGTGTGTGTGGGGCGGTATATGTATACAGGGGAGGTGTGTGTGGGGTGCGGTATATGTATACAGGGGAGGTGTGTGTGGGGTGCGGTATATTTATACAGGGAAGGTGTGTGTGGGGCGGTATATGTATACAGGGAAGGTGTGTGTGGGGCGGTATATGTATACAGGGAAGGTGTGTGTGGGGGCGGTATATGTATACAGAGAAGGTGTGTGTGGGGCGGTATATGTATACAGGGGGGGTGTGTGGGGGGGGCGGTATATGTATACATGGGAGGTGTGTGTGGGGGGGGGCGGTATATGTATACAGTGACCGGTGTGGTGAGGTGTGTGTGTGTGTGGTGCGGTATATGTATACAGGGGAGATGTGTGGGGGGGGGCGGTATATGTATACAGTGACCGGTGTGGTGAGGTGTGTGTGGGGCGGTATATGTATACAGGGAAAGTGTGTGTGGGGCGGTATATGTATACAGGGAAGGTGTGTGTGGGGCGGTATATGTATACAGGGAAGGTGTGTGTGGGGCGGTATATGTATACAGGGGAGGTGTGTGTGGGGTGCGGTATATTTATACAGGGAAGGTGTGTGTGGGGCGGTATATGTATACAGGGAAGGTGTGTGTGGGGCGGTATATGTATACAGGGAAGGTGTGTGTGGGGCGGTATATGTATACAGGGAAGGTGTGTGTGGGGCGGTATATGTATACAGGGAAGGTGTGTGTGTGGGGCGGTATATGTATACAGGGAAGGTGTGTGTGTGGGGCGGTATATGTATACAGGGGGGGGTGTGTGGGGGGGGCGGTATATGTATACAGTGACCGGTGTGGTGAGGTGTGTGTGTGGGGGGCGGTACATGTATACAGGGGAGGTGTGTGTGTGGGGCGGTATATGTATACAGGGGAGGTGTGTGTGGGGGGGGCGGTATATGTATACAGTGACCGGTGTGGTGAGGTGTGTGTGGGGGCGGTATATGTATACAGGGGAGATGTGTGTGGGGGGCGGTATATGTATACAGGGAAGGTGTGTGTGGGGCGGTATATGTATACAGGGGAGGTGTGTGTGGGGTGCGGTATATTTATACAGGGGAGGTGTGTGTGGGGTGCGGTATATTTATACAGGGAAGGTGTGTGTGGGGCGGTATATGTATACAGGGAAGGTGTGTGTGGGGCGGTATATGTATACAGGGAAGGTGTGTGTGGGGCGGTATATGTATACAGGGAAGGTGTGTGTGGGGCGGTATATGTATACAGTGGAGGTGTGTGTGGGGCGGTATATGTATACAGGGAAGGTGTGTGTGGGGCGGTATATGTATACAGGGAAGGTGTGTGTGGGGCGGTATATGTATACAGGGAAGGTGTGTGTGGGGCGGTATATGTATACAGGGGAGGTGTGTGTGGGGCGGTATATGTATACAGGGAAGGTGTGTGTGTGGGGCGGTATATGTATACAGGGAAGGTGTGTGTGGGGCGGTATATGTATACAGGGAAGGTGTGTGTGGGGCGGTATATGTATACAGGGGGGGTGTGTGGGGGGGCGGTATATGTATACAGGGGAGGTGTGTGTGGGGGGGGCGGTATATGTATACAGTGACCGGTGTGGTGAGGTGTGTGTGTGTGTGGGGGGCGGTATATGTATACAGGGGAGGTGTGTGTGGGGGGGAGGTATATGTATACAGTGACCGGTGTGGTGAGGTGTGTGTGGGGCGGTATATGTATACAGGGGGGGGTGTGTGGGGGGGGGCGGTATATGTATACAGGGGAGATGTGTGGGGGGGGGGGGGTATATGTATACAGGGGGGGTGTGGGGGGGGGCGGTATATGTATACAGGGGGGGTGTGTGGGGGGGGGCGGTATATGTATACAGGGGGGGGTGTGGGGGGGGCGGTATATGTATACAGGGGGGGTGTGTGGGGGGGGGCGGTATATGTATACAGGGAAGGTGTGTGTGGGGCGGTATATGTATACAGGGGAGGTGTGTGTGGGGGGGGCGGTATATGTATACAGTGACCGGTGTGGTGAGGTGTGTGTGGGGGCGGTACATGTATACAGGGGAGATGTGTGTGGGGGGGCGGTATATGTATACAGGGGGTGTGTGTGGGGGGGCGGTACCGCCAGGCAGTGGTCGGTGTGCACAGCTCCTGTGGGGGGCTCCTATGTTGTGATTTCTTAAAGGGGCAGTACACACCTCCTCAGTCTCTATCAGCCATGTAACCTTTGTAACCGAACTTCTCGGCTCGGCAGTTGATGACTTATCCTGCATAAATTAGTTCAGCTTTCCGGTGCTCCGGTGGGCTGGAAAAGGTGGATACAGTCCTAGGAAAGAGTCTTCTAGGACTGTATCCACCTTTTCCAGCCCACCGGAGCACCGGAAAGCTGAACTAATTTATGCAGGATAAGTCATCAACTGCCGAGCCGAGAAGTTCGGTGACGAATCGAATTTACTGTAAGTTCGCTCATCTCTACTCTGCCAGTTTCCAGGATTGTCAGTATTCAGGGTTATAGTAGGGGTGGGTGCTCTGGGTGACCCCCCCCCCCAGGGGGGCGGGTGCGCTGAGTGATCAGTATTGTTTCCATTCACTGGCTGCCTGCAGAGCTCTTGCACCTGATGAGGGAAGTATTTTGTGGTCGCTCCCGCTCTATTGTTCTGCGTCTCCTCCCTCATCAGGAGCTTTTTACCTTCAGTCACCGGTGAAGAACAAACCTGAAACGTCATCACCTGCAGCGGAAAGAAACGTCTGAAAAAGCCGGATTGTGGCGCAATCCACTCGTAGTCAGTGAGGAGGAGAAACCTGCTTTATATAGTCACTTTACAACGCGTTTCAAACTGCTGTCAGGTATATACAGGCTTACATGTGTATATATACAGGCTTACGTGCGTATATATACAGGCTTACATGTGTATATATACAGGCTTACGTGTGTATATATACAGGCTTACGTGTGTATATATACAGGCTTACATGCGTATATATATACAGGCTTACGTGTGTGTATATATACAGGCTTACGTGTGTATATATACAGGCTTACATGTGTATATATACAGGCTTACGTGTGTATATATACAGGCTTACGTGTGTGTATATATACAGGCTTACGTGTGTGTATATATACAGGCTTACGTGTGTGTATATATACAGGCTTACGTGTGTGTATATATACAGGCTTACGTGTGTGTATATATACAGGCTTACGTGTGTGTATATATACAGGCTTACGTGTGTGTATATATACAGGCTTACGTGTGTGTATATATACAGGCTTACGTGTGTGTATATATACAGGCTTACGTGTGTGTATATATACAGGCTTACGTGTGTGTATATATACAGGCTTACGTGTGTGTATATATACAGGCTTACGTGTGTGTATATATACAGGCTTACGTGTGTGTATATATACAGGCTTACGTGTGTGTATATATACAGGCTTACGTGTGTGTATATATACAGGCTTACGTGTGTATATATACAGGCTTACATGTGTGTATATATACACAGGCTTATGTGTGTGTATATACAGGCTTACGTGTGTATATATACAGGCTTACATGCGTATATATACAGGCTTACATGTGTATATATACAGGCTTACGTGTGTATATATACAGGCTTACGTGTGTATATATACAGGCTTACGTGTGTATATATACAGGCTTACGTGTGTATATATACAGGCTTACGTGTGTATATATACAGGCTTACATGCGTGTATATATACAGGCTTACGTGTGTATATATACAGGCTTACATGCGTATATATACAGGCTTACGTGTGTATATATATATACAGGCTTACATGCGTATATATACAGGCTTACGTGTGTATATATACAGGCTTACATGCGTATATATACAGGCTTACATGCGTATATATATATATATATACAGGCTTACGTGTGTATATATACAGGCTTACATGCGTATATATACAGGCTTACATGCGTATATATACAGGCTTACATGCGTGTATATACAGGCTTACGTGTGTGTGTATATACAGGCTTACATGCGTATATATATATATACAGGCTTACGTGTGTATATATACAGGCTTACGTGTGTATATATACAGGCTTACATGCGTATATATACAGGCTTACATGCGTATATATACAGGCTTACATGCGTATATATACAGGCTTACATGTGTGTGTATATACAGGCTTACATGCGTATATATACAGGCTTACATGCGTATATATACAGGCTTACATGCGTATATATACAGGCTTACATGTGTGTGTATATACAGGCTTACATGCGTATATATACAGGCTTACATGCGTATATATACAGGCTTACATGCGTATATATACAGGCTTACATGCGTATATATACAGGCTTACATGTGTGTGTATATACAGGCTTACATGCGTATATATACAGGCTTACATGCGTATATATACAGGCTTACATGCGTATATATACAGGCTTACGTGTGTGTGTATATACAGGCTTACATGCGTATATATACAGGCTTACATGCGTATATATACAGGCTTACGTGTGTGTGTGTATATACAGGCTTACGTGCGCGTGTGTATATACAGGCTTACGTGCGCGTGTGTATATACAGGCTTACGTGCGCGTGTGTATATACAGGCTTACATGCGTATATATACAGGCTTACGTGCGCGTGTGTATATACAGGCTTACGTGCGCGTGTGTATATACAGGCTTACGTGCGCGTGTGTATATACAGGCTTACGTGCGCGTGTGTATATACAGGCTTACGTGCGCGTGTGTATATACAGGCTTACGTGCGCGTGTGTATATACAGGCTTACGTGCGCGTGTGTATATACAGGCTTACGTGCGCGTGTGTATATACAGGCTTACGTGCGCGTGTGTATATACAGGCTTACGTGCGCGTGTGTATATACAGGCTTACGTGCGCGTGTGTATATACAGGCTTACGTGCGCGTGTGTATATACAGGCTTACGTGCGCGTGTGTATATACAGGCTTACGTGCGCGTGTGTATATACAGGCTTACGTGCGCGTGTGTATATACAGGCTTACGTGCGCGTGTGTATATACAGGCTTACGTGTGTGTATATACAGGCTTACGTGTGTGTGTATATACAGGCTTACGTGTGTGTGTATATACAGGCTTACGTGTGTGTGTGTATATACAGGCTTACGTGTGTGTGTGTATATACAGGCTTACGTGTGTGTGTATATACAGGCTTACGTGTGTGTGTGTATATACAGGCTTACGTGTGTGTGTGTATATACAGGCTTACGTGTGTGTTGTGTGTGTGTATATACAGGCTTACATGCGTGTGTATATACAGGCTTACATGCGTGTGTGTGTATATACAGGCTTACGTGTGTGTGTATATACAGGCTTACGTGTGTGTGTATATACAGGCTTACGTGTGTGTATATACAGGCTTACGTGTGTGTGTGTATATACAGGCTTACATGCGTGTGTATATACAGGCTTACATGCGTGTGTATATACAGGCTTACGTGTGTGTATATATACAGGCTTACGTGCGCGCGTGTATATACAGGCTTACGTGCGCGCGTGTATATACAGGCTTACGTGCGCGTGTGTATATACAGGCTTACGTGCGCGTGTGTATATACAGGCTTACGTGCGCGCGTGTATATACAGGCTTACGTGCGCGCGTGTATATACAGGCTTACGTGCGCGTGTGTATATACAGGCTTACGTGCGCGTGTGTATATACAGGCTTACGTGCGCGTGTGTATATACAGGCTTACGTGCGCGTGTGTATATACAGGCTTACGTGCGCGTGTGTATATACAGGCTTACGTGCGCGTGTGTATATACAGGCTTACGTGCGCGTGTGTATATACAGGCTTACGTGCGCGTGTGTATATACAGGCTTACGTGCGCGTGTGTATATACAGGCTTACGTGCCGTGTGTATATACAGGCTTACGTGCGTGTGTATATACAGGCTTACGTGCGCGTGTGTATATACAGGCTTACGTGCGCGTGTGTATATACAGGCTTACGTGCGCGTGTGTATATACAGGCTTACGTGTGTGTGTGTATATACAGGCTTACGTGTGTGTGTATATACAGGCTTACATGTGTGTATATATACAGGCTTACGTGTGTGTGTATATACAGGCTTACATGTGTGTATATATACAGGCTTACGTGCGCGTGTGTATATACAGGCTTACGTGTGTGTGTGTATATACAGGCTTACATGCGTGTGTATATACAGGCTTACGTGTGTGTGTATATACAGGCTTACGTGCGCGTGTGTATATACAGGCTTACGTGCGTGTGTATATACAGGCTTACGTGCGCGTGTGTATATACAGGCTTACGTGCGTGTGTATATACAGGCTTACAGAGATGGTGGAAATGAGGATGATGAGGATGGAGTAGGATGGAGGTGAGGGGGGTGGGGTTACATGGGGGGGTCATGTGAGGGGGTGGGGTTACGTGAGGGTCATGTGAGGGGGTGGGGTTACGTGAGGGTCATGTGAGGGGGTGGGGTTACGTGAGGGTCATGTGAGGGGGTGGGGTTACGTGAGGGTCATGTGAGGGGGTGGGGTTACGTGAGGGGGTCATGTGAGGGGGTGGGGTTACATGGGGGGGTCATGTGAGGGGGTGGGGTTACGTGAGGGGGTGGGGTTACGTGGGGGGGTCATGTGAGGGGGTGGGGTTACGTGGGGGGGTCATGTGAGGGGGTGGGGTTACGTGGGGGGTCATGTGAGGGGGTGGGGTTACGTGAGGGTCATGTGAGGGGGTGGGGTTACGTGAGGGGGTCATGTGAGGGGGTGGGGTTACGTGAGGGTCATGTGAGGGGGTGGGGTTACGTGAGGGGGTAATGTGAGGGGGTGGGGTTACGTGAGGGTCATGTGAGGGGGTGGGGTTACGTGGGGGGGTCATGTGAGGGGGGTGGGGTTACGTGAGGGGGTGGGGTTACGTGGGGGGTGCGGTAACGTGAGCTTTCATTCTTCTCTACAGGATAAATCACTATGGCAGAAAATAAACCAAAGCGAATCCTTGTGACCGGAGGGTCCGGGCTGGTGGGGAAGGCCATCGAGAGGGCGGTGGAGGAGGGCGAGGGGCGGCCGGACGAGGAATGGATCTTCTTATCATCCAAGGACGCCGACCTCACGTGAGTGCAAAATGACTGTAGGAGCTGTCCTGGGACTGTCACTGGGGTCTGTAGGGACTGTCACTGGCGTCTGTAGGGACTGTCCTCTGCCTGTCACTGGCGTCTGTAGGGGCTGTCACTGGCGTCTGTAGGGGCTATCCTCTGCCTGTCACTGGCGTCTGTAGGGGCTGTCACTGGCGTCTGTAGGGGCTGTCACTGGCGTCTGTAGGGGCTGTCACTGGCGTCTGTAGGGGCTGTCACTGGCGTCTGTAGGGGCTGTCACTGGCGTCTGTAGGGGCTGTCACTGGCGTCTGTAGGGGGCTGTCACTGGCGTCTGCGGGGGCTGTCACTGGCGTCTGCGGGGGCTGTCACTGGCGTCTGCGGGGGCTGTCACTGGCGTCTGTAGGGGGCTGTCACTGGCGTCTGTAGGGGGCTGTCACTGGCGTCTGTAGGGGGCTGTCACTGGCGTCTGTAGGGGGCTGTCACTGGCGTCTGTAGGGGGCTGTCACTGGCGTCTGTAGGGGGCTGTCACTGGCGTCTGTAGGGGGCTGTCACTGGCGTCTGTAGGGGGCTGTCACTGGCGTCTGTAGGGGGCTGTCACTGGCGTCTGTAGGGGGCTGTCACTGGCGTCTGTAGGGGGCTGTCACTGGCGTCTGTAGGGGGCTGTCACTGGCGTCTGTAGGGGGCTGTCACTGGCGTCTGTAGGGGGCTGTCACTGGCGTCTGTAGGGGGCTGTCACTGGCGTCTGTAGGGGGCTGTCACTGGCGTCTGTAGGGGGCTGTCACTGGCGTCTGTAGGGGGCTGTCACTGGCGTCTGTAGGGGGCTGTCACTGGCGTCTGTAGGGGGCTGTCACTGGCGTCTGTAGGGGGCTGTCACTGGCGTCTGTAGGGGGCTGTCACTGGCGTCTGTAGGGGGCTGTCACTGGCGTCTGTAGGGGGCTGTCACTGGCGTCTGTAGGGGGCTGTCACTGGCGTCTGTAGGGGGCTGTCACTGGCGTCTGTAGGGGGCTGTCACTGGCGTCTGTAGGGGGCTGTCACTGGCGTCTGTAGGGGGCTGTCACTGGCGTCTGTAGGGGGCTGTCACTGGCGTCTGTAGGGGGCTGTCACTGGCGTCTGTAGGGGGCTGTCCTCTGCCTGTCACTGGCGTCTGCAGGGGCTGTCACTGGCGTCTGCGGGGGCTGTCACTGGCGTCTGCGGGGGGCTGTCACTGGCGTCTGCAGGGGGCTGTCACTGGCGTCTGCAGGGGGCTGTCACTGGCGTCTGTAGGGGGCTGTCACTGGCGTCTGTAGGGGGCTGTCACTGGCGTCTGTAGGGGGCTGTCACTGGCGTCTGTAGGGGGCTGTCACTGGCGTCTGTAGGGGGCTGTCACTGGCGTCTGTAGGGGGCTGTCACTGGCGTCTGTAGGGGGCTGTCACTGGCGTCTGTAGGGGGCTGTCACTGGCGTCTGTAGGGGGCTGTCCTCTGCCTGTCACTGGCGTCTGTAGGGGGCTGTCACTGGCGTCTGTAGGGGGCTGTCACTGGCGTCTGTAGGGGCTGTCCTCTGCCTGTCACTGGCGTCTGTAGGGGCTGTCACTGGCGTCTGTAGGGGCTGTCCTCTGCCTGTCGCCATCATCCGCTCAGTCTTTCTCTCGTTCCTCGCAGTGACACTAAGGACACCCGAGCGCTGTTTGAGAAGCACCGACCGACACACGTCATACACTTGGCCGCCATGGTCGGAGGACTTTTCCGTAACATGAAGTTTAACCTGGATTTCCTGGTAAGATCCCGGAACGCTGCACTTACTGTATAAGGAGGAGGGTGATGATCCCAGCGATGTCTTATCCTCCAGAGCTGCACTCACTATTCTGCTGTTCTATCATGTCTTATCCTCGAGAGCTGCACTCACTATTCTGCTGTTACATCATGTCTTATCCTCCAGAGCCGCACTCACTATTCTGCTGTTACATCATGTCTTATCCTCCAGAGCTGCACTCACTATTCTGCTGTTACATCATGTCTCATCCTCCAGAGCTGCACTCACTATTCTGCTGTTCTGTCTTATATCTCAGCTTGTAGCTCCTGCAGAGTTGTGCCGCTTACAAGGATCTTGTTCCGTAGAGAAAGAACTTGCAGATGAATGACAACGTGCTGCATACCTCCTACGAGCTGGGGGTCCAGAAGGTCGTCTCCTGCCTCTCCACCTGCATCTTCCCAGACAAGACCACCTACCCCATAGACGAGACCATGGTAAGTGGACGGCGCCCCCTGAGATATACTCCCCCATTGCTGCTGCCTCTAATCCCATCTCCCCTGCAGATCCACAATGGGCCCCCGCACAGCTCCAACTTCGGCTATTCCTATGCCAAGAGGATGATCGACGTCCAGAACAGGTGACGGTAAACTCCACCGCAACAGTGACCATGCGAGGAGGCGCAGCCGTACGGGTGTAACGTGTAGTGGCGGCCATATTAATTGTCACTCCCAATAACCGATATAACAGAGGAAAATGGGTACTGTCACTTTAAAAAATCTTTTGACATGTTATAGAGACTTTATCAGTCTGTCAACCAGGGTGCCTCCAGCTGTTGTAAAACTACAACTCCCAGCAGACCCCCAGGCTGTCCGGGCATGCTGAGAGTTGTAGTTTTGCAACAGCTGGAGGGCTGCAGATTAGATATCCTGGTTCTAGGGCAGTGTAACCCAACCATTGTGCCTCCAGCTGTTGCAAAACTACAAATCCCGGACAGCCGACAGCTTGTCCCGGCATGCTGGGAGTTGTAGTGGAGCTAAAAGAGCTGCAGATTGGATACAGAGCCAGGGTGCCTCCAGCTGTTGTAAAACTACAACTGCCAGCATGAAAGGACAAGCTTTTGGTTGTCTGGGAGTTTGTTTTACAACAGCTGGAGGCACAGTGGTTGGGTAACACTGCTCTAGGACCAGGTTATCTAATCTGCAGCCCTCCATCTGTTGCAGAACTACAACTCCCAGCATGCCCGGACAGCCAGAGGCTGGAGGGAACAGCTGGAGGCACCCTGGGATTCTCTACACTTCTAATGCTCGGGTCTACACTCCGATCCCGTAATAGTACACTTTACTCCTCTATGGTCAGTATGTGACGGTACACTTTACTCCTCTATGATTAGTATGTGACGGTACACTTTACTCCTCTATGGTCAGTATGTGACGGTACACTTTACTCCTCTATGGTCAGTATGTGACGGTACACTTTACTCCTCTATGGTCAGTATGTGACGGTACACTTTACTCCTCTATGGTCAGTATGTGACGGTACACTTTACTCCTCTATGGTCAGTATGTGACGGTACACTTTACTCCTCTATGGTCAGTATGTGACGGTACACTTTACCCCTCTATGATCAGTATGTGACGGTACACTTTACTCCTCTATGGTCAGTATGTGACGGTACACTTTACCCCTCTATGGTCAGTATGTGACGGTACACTTTACTCCTCTATGGTCAGTATGTGACGGTACACTTTACTCCTCTATGGTCAGTATGTGACGGTATACTTTACTCCTCTATGGTCAGTATGTGACGGTACACTTTACTCCTCTATGGTCAGTATGTGACGGTACACTTTACTCCTCTGATCAGTATGTGACGGTACACTTTACTCCTCTATGGTCAGTATGTGACGGTACACTTTACTCCTCTATGGTCAGTATGTGACGGTACACTTTACTCCTCTATGGTCAGTATGTGACGGTACACTTTACTCCTCTATGGTCAGTATGTGACGGTACACTTTACTCCTCTATGGTCAGTATGTGACGGTACACTTTACTCCTCTATGGTCAGTATGTGACGGTACACTTTACTCCTCTATGGTCAGTATGTGACGGTACACTTTACTCCTCTATGGTCAGTATGTGACGGTACACTTTACTCCTCTATGGTCAGTATGTGACGGTACACTTTACTCCTCTATGGTCAGTATGTGACGGTACACTTTACTCCTCTATGGTCAGTATGTGACGGTACACTTTACTCCTCTATGGTCAGTATGTGACGGTACACTTTACTCCTCTATGGTCAGTATGTGACGGTACACTTTACTCCTC
Organism: Hyla sarda; assembly: GCF_029499605.1. Lineage (NCBI taxonomy): Eukaryota > Metazoa > Chordata > Amphibia > Anura > Hylidae > Hyla > Hyla sarda. Next base: position 384,830,611 of record NC_079193.1, read on the forward strand.
TATGGTCAGTATGTGACGGTACACTTTACTCCTCTATGGTCAGTATGTGACGGTACACTTTACTCCTCTATGGTCAGTATGTGACGGTACACTTTACTCCTCTATGGTCAGTATGTGACGGTACACTTTACTCCTCTATGGTCAGTATGTGACGGTACACTTTACTCCTCTATGGTCAGTATGTGACGGTACACTTTACTCCTCTATGGTCAGTATGTGACGGTACACTTTACTCCTCTATGGTCAGTATGTGACGGTACACTTTACTCCTCTATGGTCAGTATGTGACGGTACACTTTACTCCTCTATGGTCAGTATGTGACGGTACACTTTACTCCTCTATGGTCAGTATGTGACGGTACACTTTACTCCTCTATGGTCAGTATGTGACGGTACACTTTACTCCTCTATGGTCAGTATGTGACGGTACACTTTACTCCTCTATGGTCAGTATGTGACGGTATACTTTACTCCTCTGGTCAGTATGTGACGGTACACTTTACTCCTCTGATCAGTATGTGACGGTACACTTTACTCCTATGATCAGTATGTGACGGTACACTTTACTCCTCTATGGTCAGTATGTGACGGTACACTTTACTCCTCTATGGTCAGTATGTGACGGTACACTTTACTCCTCTATGGTCAGTATGTGACGGTACACTTTACTCCTCTATGGTCAGTATGTGACGGTACACTTTACTCCTCTATGGTCAGTATGTGACGGTACACTTTACTCCTCTATGGTCAGTATGTGACGGTACACTTTACTCCTCTATGGTCAGTATGTGACGGTACACTTTACTCCTCTATGGTCAGTATGTGACGGTACACTTTACTCCTCTATGGTCAGTATGTGACGGTACACTTTACTCCTCTATGGTCAGTATGTGACGGTACACTTTACTCCTCTATGGTCAGTATGTGACGGTACACTTTACTCCTCTATGGTCAGTATGTGACGGTACACTTTACTCCTCTATGGTCAGTATGTGACGGTACACTTTACTCCTCTATGGTCAGTATGTGACGGTACACTTTACTCCTCTATGGTCAGTATGTGACGGTACACTTTACTCCTCTATGGTCAGTATGTGACGGTACACTTTACTCCTCTATGGTCAGTATGTGACGGTACACTTTACTCCTCTATGGTCAGTATGTGACGGTACACTTTACTCCTCTATGGTCAGTATGTGACGGTACACTTTACTCCTCTATGGTCAGTATGTGACGGTACACTTTACTCCTCTATGGTCAGTATGTGACGGTACACTTTACTCCTCTATGGTCAGTATGTGACGGTACACTTTACTCCTCTATGGTCAGTATGTGACGGTACACTTTACTCCTCTATGGTCAGTATGTGACGGTACACTTTACTCCTCTATGGTCAGTATGTGACGGTACACTTTACTCCTCTATGGTCAGTATGTGACGGTACACTTTACTCCTCTATGGTCAGTATGTGACGGTACACTTTACTCCTCTATGGTCAGTATGTGACGGTACACTTTACTCCTCTATGGTCAGTATGTGACGGTACACTTTACTCCTCTATGGTCAGTATGTGACGGTACACTTTACTCCTCTATGGTCAGTATGTGACGGTACACTTTACTCCTCTATGGTCAGTATGTGACGGTACACTTTACTCCTCTATGGTCAGTATGTGACGGTACACTTTACTCCTCTATGGTCAGTATGTGACGGTACACTTTACTCCTCTATGGTCAGTATGTGACGGTACACTTTACTCCTCTATGGTCAGTATGTGACGGTACACTTTACTCCTCTATGGTCAGTATGTGACGGTACACTTTACTCCTCTATGGTCAGTATGTGACGGTACACTTTACTCCTCTATGGTCAGTATGTGACGGTACACTTTACTCCTCTATGGTCAGTATGTGACGGTACACTTTACTCCTCTATGGTCAGTATGTGACGGTACACTTTACTCCTCTATGGTCAGTATGTGACGGTACACTTTACTCCTCTATGGTCAGTATGTGACGGTACACTTTACTCCTCTATGGTCAGTATGTGACGGTACACTTTACTCCTCTATGGTCAGTATGTGACGGTACACTTTACTCCTCTATGGTCAGTATGTGACGGTACACTTTACTCCTCTATGGTCAGTATGTGACGGTACACTTTACTCCTCTATGGTCAGTATGTGACGGTACACTTTACTCCTCTATGGTCAGTATGTGACGGTACACTTTACTCCTCTATGGTCAGTATGTGACGGTACACTTTACTCCTCTATGGTCAGTATGTGACGGTACACTTTACTCCTCTATGGTCAGTATGTTAAAGGCGTACTTCGCTGCTCAGCGTTTGGAACAAACTTCCGAACGCTGGGGCTGGGAGCTCGTGACGTCATAGCCACGCCCTCTCGATGCAAGTCTATGGGAGGGGGCGTGACAGCCGTCACGCCCCCTCCCAAAGGCTTGCAATAAGGAGGCGGGGCAGGATGTCATGAGGGGGCAGGGCTATGATGTCACAAGTTCCCAGCGCCTGCTCCAGCGTTCAGAAGTTTGTTCCAAATGCTGAGCAGCGGAGTACCCCTTTAAGTTGACATCCTCAGCAGCGACCTCCCCCTTCTCCCATCCCCCCAGGGCATACCGCGAGCAGCACGGCTGTAAGTTCACCGCAGTCATCCCCACCAATGTCTTTGGTCCCCACGATAACTTCAACATCGAGGACGGTCACGTGCTGCCGGGGCTCATCCACAAAGTCTATCTGGCTAAAAGTGAGTGTCCTCTCCCTCCATTATCTCTGATCCTTCCTTCTTGTAGTCATGAGCTAAACAACTGACCTCTACCTTGTGTTCACAGAAAACGGCTCCGCGCTCTCCATCTGGGGCACCGGAAAACCTCGCCGACAATTTATTTATTCTCTGGTGAGTTCTTCTGGTGAGATCACTGAAAGAGCTGTACTCACTATTCTGCTGGTGAGGTCACTGTGCACAAACATTACCTATCCTGTACTGATCCTGAGTTATATCCTGTATTATACTCCAGAGCTGTACTCACTATTCTGCTGGTGAGGTCACTGTGTACATACATTACATTACTTATCCTGTACTGATCCTGAGTTATATCCTGTATTATACTCCAGAGCTGAACTCACTATTCTGCTGGTGAGGTCACTGTGTACATACATTACATTACTTATCCTGTACTGATCCTGAGTTATATCCTGTATTATACTCCAGAGCTGTACTCACTATTCTGCTGGTGAGGTCACTGTGCACAAACATTACCTATCCTGTACTGATCCTGAGTTATATCCTGTATTATACTCCAGAGCTGTACTCACTATTCTGCTGGTGAGGTCACTGTGTACATACATTACATTACTTATCCTGTACTGATCCTGAGTTATATCCTGTATTATACTCCAGAGCTGAACTCACTATTCTGCTGGTGAGGTCACTGTGTACATACATTACATTACTTATCCTGTACTGATCCTGAGTTATATCCTGTATTATACTCCAGAGCTGTACTCACTATTCTGCTGGTGAGGTCACTGTGTACATACATTACATTACTTATCCTGTACTGATCCTGAGTTATATCCTGTATTATACCCCAGAGCTGTACTCACTATTCTGCTGGTGAGATCACTGTGTACATACATTACATTACTTATCCTGTACTGATCCTGAGTTATATCCTGTATTATACCCCAGAGCTGTACTCACTATTCTGCTGGTGAGATCACTGTGTACATACATTACTTATCCTGTACTGATCCTGAGTTATATCCTGTATTATACCCCAGAGCTGTACTCACTATTCTGCTGGTGAGGTCACTGTGTACATACATTACATTACTTATCCTGTACTGATCCTGAGTTATATCCTGTATTATACTCCAGAGCTGAACTCACTATTCTGCTGGTGAGGTCACTGTGTACATACATTACATTACTTATCCTGTACTGATCCTGAGTTATATCCTGTATTATACTCCAGAGCTGTACTCACTATTCTGCTGGTGAGGTCACTGTGTACATACATTACATTACTTATCCTGTACTGATCCTGAGTTATATCCTGTATTATACCCCAGAGCTGTACTCACTATTCTGCTGGTGAGATCACTGTGTACATACATTACATTACTTATCCTGTACTGATCCTGAGTTATATCCTGTATTATACCCCAGAGCTGTACTCACTATTCTGCTGGTGAGGTCACTGTGCACATACATTACATTACTTATCCTGTACTGATCCTGAGTTATATCCTGTATTTATCCCGCTCCCTTCCTCCAGGACCTGGCTCGGCTCTTTATCTGGGTGCTGCGGGAATACGAGGAGGTGGACCCCATCATCCTCTCTGGTGAGGCTCCGCCCTGTTTGATGTGTCCTTCAGGGTCCGCAGTCCTGTGTGTTATAATAACCTGTGTGTATTACAGTGGGGGAGGAGGATGAGGTGTCCATCAAGGAGGCTGCAGAGAGTATCGTGACCGCCATGGACTTTAAGGGCGAAGTTCTTGTATCCTAAATCGTGAACTGGGGCTGCGCACACGGATGGGGGGGGCGGGCACGGCTCTTACAGTCCTGTCACTTCCTGGGCAGATAGACGCTTTACATGTTTTGCGCTTGTTGCGATTTCCTCAGGTCCTGGTCACATGATTGCTCATGTACAGCGCACGTTTCTGGAGGTCCTGGTCACATGATTGCTCGTGTACTGCGCACGCTTCTCCTGGTCACATGATTGCTCGTGTACTGCGCACACTTCTCCTGGTCACATGATTGCTCGTGTACGGCGCACGCTTCTCCTGGTCACATGATTGCTCGTGTACGGCGCACGCTTCTCCTGGTCACATGATTGCTCGTGTACGGCGCACGCTTCTCCTGGTCACATGATTGCTCGTGTACAGCGCACGCTTCTCCTGGTCACATGATTGCTCGTGTACAGCGCACGCTTCTCCTGGTCACATGCTTGCTCGTGTACAGCGCACGCTTCTCCTGGTCACATGCTTGCTCGTGTACAGCGCACGCTTCTCCTGGTCACATGATTGCTCGTGTACAGCGCACGCTTCTCCTGGTCACATGATTGCTCGTGTACAGCGCACGCTTCTCCTGGTCACATGATTGCTCGTGTACAGCGCACGCTTCTCCTGGTCACATGATTGCTCGTGTACAGCGCACGCTTCTCCTGGTCACATGATTGCTCGTGTACAGCGCACGCTTCTCCTGGTCACATGATTGCTCGTGTACAGCGCACGCTTCTCCTGGTCACATGATTGCTCGTGTACAGCGCACGCTTCTCCTGGTCACATGATTGCTCGTGTACAGCGCACACTTCTCCTGGTCACATGATTGCTCGTGTACAGCGCACACTTCTCCTGGTCACATGATTGCTCGTGTACAGCGCACGCTTCTCCTGGTCACATGATTGCTCGTGTACAGCGCACACTTCTCCTGGTCACATGATTGCTCGTGTACGGCGCACGCTTCTCCTGGTCACATGCTTGCGCACGTTTTTCTTAACCTCTCACTCAGTTTGACAGCACAAAGTCTGACGGACAATTCAAGAAGACGGCGAGCAATGGCAAACTGCGGAAATACCTTCCAGACTTTAAGTTTACCCCATTTAAGCAGGGTAAGTGATCCAACACCAGGGGGCGCTAGTCTGATACCCTCCATAGAGTAAATTGTAACGGAGAAAATAATCCCAAAGAAGCTCATTTACAAACAGTCTTAAGAATCTTCTACCGTTTTTTTTGTCTGCAGCTGCTCTGCAGACCTATGTCTCCATGGTTACAGATAACAAACAAACTCTGTTGCAAAACTACAACCCCCAGCATGCCCTGACAATATAGTCAGTCACACTCTCTTTTATTGTTTTAGTACAGTGATCCTCCAGCTATTGCAGAACTACAACTCCCAGCATGGCTGTCGGATACCACCGTTTGTTTTTTTTAGGTTACTGCATTGTCTCCCAACCAGGGGGCCTCTGGCTGATGCAAAACTACAACTCCCAGCATGCCCAGATAGCCAACGGCTGTCTGAGCATGCTGGGAGTTGTAGTTTTGCAACAGCCAGAGGCCCCCTGGTTAGGAAACACTTAGCTACCGAGATGGGATCAGACTACACAGGCTTTTCCTTGTAGTCTGTTCCCATGGAGACACATAGCTCTGCATAATAGCAGAGGGAAGGGCCATGAAACCAGTGTGAACAGAGCCCATCGGACCCCCACAATTCTCACAACAAATCACTAGTTAAAGGATATGTCAACTTTTGTATCCAATTTTTTTTGTATCATTTCATCGTATTTAGCAACTTTGCAAATACTGTAATCTTTATTTAAAAAAATAAATATCTTGTTTTCTGTCTATAGCCTCCATGCAGAGCTTATCTGTCTCCATGGTAACAGACTACAAAACAATCCCTGTGTAGTCTGCTTCGAACGCTGTCCAAGCATGCTGGGAGTTGTAGTTTTGCACTAGCCGGGAGCTCCCTTATGGGTAAACCACTGGGTTACTGAAATGGGATGAAGTATTCTTGGGTGATCCGACTACACAGGGTTCATTTCGAAGTCTGTTACCATGGAGATTCATAGCTCTGCATGGAGGCTGTAGACATAATTTTAAATTTGATAAAATAATTTTCTTTTATCTTAGATACATTGGAATGATACAAAAAAAAAATGTTGGTTGCAAAAGTTGACATATCCATTAACGAGTGATGTGGCCCATTTGTTGTGAGGGTCCGATGGGCTCTGTTTACACTGGTTTCATGGCCCCTGATGGATCTTGATGTCTTGTATCAGTCACGTTGCTGGGTATTGTAGTGCAGCGTCTTCCTGTCATTGTCGCTAATAAGATTTTGCATTTTCCCCGCAGCCGTCCAGGAAACATGTGACTGGTTTAACGCCAACTACGACCAGGCCCGGAAATGACGCGGTGACGTTGAATTCTCCAATTGGACTTTAGCCACTTATATTAGAATATTATTGGTTTTGGGTTTCTGGTGTCTTCTGTGGGATCCATCGTCCTCGTCTTATCTCCTCCTATGAAGGGATATGGGGCGTATCCACTGATGACACCTATCTATGCAAATCATTGGCCGATCAGCACAGGGTTCACTTACTTATTGAGCAGCCCGGTGGGTATGAACGTTCTCTACATCCCGTATACAGCCGTGACTTCTCGGGATGATTCCCTCTCCACCCCCCCCCCCACAGAAGACGCTAGAGATGGTCTCGGTCCACGCGTTTGGGGGGGGGTCATAGTCCTCCTGATCTTTAGTTCAACCCTCTAAATAAATTCTTTATCATTTTCCATGACGTCTCCTCTGTTATTAGAGTGCGCCAGGAGGTGGCTCCCCACCACTGTGGGTTGTGCTCTTGCCTGCATCTAAACAGTTTCCTGGTGAATGAAAGGGGTTCACCAGGAAACAAATTGGTCCAGTATTGTACTTTGTATCGTATTATATATTTCATTGCACCACAGTGTTTCTATCTGCCTATTATGTCATATTAGGAAAGTTAGTTGGGAAATAACTTCTTATTTACCTATATGGCACAACTCTATGGTGGTTACATACATAATAGATAACCAATGCTATTCCCCTGAGGAAGCTATGGAATGCAGCGGAACCACGTTGGACCAAAACAGTTGGTACAATAGTCAATAGTAGAAAAGAACAAACTCGGCACTGCTTCCTTAATTGTTAACACCTGACATCCAATGCCTCTGCTGGCTCAACCACGTCTGATGGTGCTCACTGGTAATAGCAAAGTCCAATGCAAACAATCTGTAGAAAAGAGAAAAGAAAACCAGGGCAACTCACCAAGTACGTAAACTTCAAGCTTCTTTATTGTTCCATGAAGGGTATAAACAGTGCAAGACACGGGTGGACAAACAGGGGGACGTTCGTTCGGGGCTACGGTGCCGTTTCGCAAGATATGCTTCAACTGGCCCACATCGTCTTCCAGCCGGAAACACATTTAAATAACCCTCCCCTCCGTTGCTATAGAAATGAGCCAAACAAAAGGTAAGTGCAATTAAAAATGTTAAAAACAACTGTGTGATACTCCTAAGATTTTCATTTATGTTAGTAATGCACTGAGCTCAGTACGTTCATTAAGACCTAAAGGCCCCATTGCTTCCAACCGAAGAATCCATTTAGTTTCATTTCTTAACAGTATTTCTTCTCTATTTTTCCCAGCAACACCATGTTCGATCCTTTCAAGTCCGGCAAAATGGAATCCATATTTTTCTTTAGAATGAAATTCATTAATATGTTGAATAAATCTAGTGGCTCCGATGCCGGTCCTGAGGGATCGAACATGTTCGCGGATTCTGTGAAATAAGGGCCTTTTTGTCTTCCCAATATAAAATAATTTACATTTACATACCAATACGTAAACCACATGAGAGGATCTGCATGTAATACATTGTTTCACATTAATAGTATTACCTGCTAATTCTACAATTCTACATTTCATATTTAGAGAGCAAAATGAACATGAACCGCAAATAAAATTCCCTTTTGGGCGTAATTCAGACAGCCAATTCTGTCCCGCTGCATTTTTTCCTTTTTTCAATAAGTCTCCAACTGTTTTAGTTTTTCTATATGTAACAATCGGTTTTTCATTAGTAATTACTGCTATGTCAGCATCTTCTTGTAAAATATACCAATTATTCGTAATAGCTTTTTTCACTACATTATTAATAGGAGTATTTGAAAAAGAAAAAACGCAACGTTTGTTGTTTTTTCTGTCTTTCGTTTTCAGCAAAACTTCTCTTGGTATTCGATCTATTTTCTTTCTTGCATCTAAAATTAAATTAAGAGGATAACCTCTCTGTTCCAAACGATACTGTAAGTCATCTGCCTGTTTTTGAAACAGTATGGGACTGCTGTTAATTCATTTTAGTCTGACTAGCTGACTGTATGGGATACTATTTTTGACCTGGGGGGAATGGGATGATTGATAATGTAACAATGAATTTTTGGCAATCGATTTTCTAAAACCAGATGTCACTATATTGCTATCCACAATATCTATCTGTACATCTAGAAATTCAAGATGTTGATCTCCAAATACATATGTAAAAAACATATTAACTCCATTCACTTGGTTAAGATATTCAACAAAGGCAGCAAATTCCTCCTGTGAACCATCCCAAATAATAGAGGTCGTCCACATATCTGAGAAAAAGTTTAATTTTACCAATAAAGGGGTTCTTGGATGTGAACACCACTTGTCTTCCAACATGGAGAGGAAAATATTGGCATAAGCACATGAGGTGGGAGACCCCATGGCTGTACCATGTGTCTGTCTATACCAATCCCCTCCAAACTGGAAGACATTATTACTCAACACGAATGTAAGGGCTTCAGTAACAAATTCAATAAAGTCAGGTGACTTACCCGTTTTCCGTAAGATAGTGGTCATAGCCTCCACACCCGAATCCAAAGGGATTCGGGTGTATAGGCTCTCCACATCCACGGAACACAGTTTTAACCCAAGTTGCCAATGAAAATTCTTCAAAATTTTAATTAAATCTCCGGTGTCCCTGAGATAAGAAGGTAATTCTCTCAATAGAGGCGACACTAACCAATCAACATAACTGGACAAATATTCTGTCGGCGACCCAATCCCAGAGACAATAGGACGCCCCGGGGGTTGGGTCACCGACTTATGGACTTTCGGCAAAATATACCAAGAAGGTTTTTTAATGTTCCTAGGGAGGAGACGTTCAGCACTTTTTCTACTGATAACCCCTTTTTCATGAAATTTCCGAAGTAGCGATCTCAAGTTGTTGATTATTTGTGGACAGGGATCTTTTTTTAATTTACAGTAGGTGTTCTCATCTCCTAACTGTTTAAGAGCCTCTGTATTATAGTCAGTAGTTTTCCACAAAACAACCCCCCCACCCTTATCAGCCTTGGTAACAACAATATCTTCCCTTTTTCTTAATTTATCTAGGGCTATTTGCTCTCTATCTGAGATGTTGCTCTGGACCTTCGGGTAAATGAGGGCTTTCACTTCTTTTAAAACTGACTTCTGGAATATATCAAGTGGACTCCCTGGTGTAACAGGAGGATTAAACACCGAGGGATTACCTCCTGAAAAAAAACTTATCACTAGTATTATCTGCTCCGTCAGACACCTGATCATTAATATCAGCCAGGAACGTGACTAATTCCCGCTCCTCATCATTAAATTCACTAGGTACACAAAATCCTAAAGGTCCTATTTTACAGCTAGTTTCACCTTCGAGTAAGATTACATTTTTATTTTCATTATTTACTGCAGAAAAAAACTTTTTTTAAATTTAATTTACGGACACCCTTGAATAAGTCCTCTTGGAACTGGACATAGTCGAATTTTTCTCTAAGACCAAAGTTCAATCCTTTGTTCAATAGTGAGATCGTGTCCTCATCTAACTCTTCATCCGTGAGGTTCACTACTATATTTTCAGAAATTACTTGCGCCAAGTTACATTCTTGCGTTTGGGTATGCGTTTTCTCAGAATTCTTTGATTTTCCTCTCCCTCTTCGGGTTCTGGATCCAAAGGGACTCCGGCAGCTTTTTGTTTGATGTTCCCTGCATCTCCAGTCGATTCCGTCGAACCACTGCGGTCTGTGTCAGTTGTCATAAAATCCGAACTTTTCTTTTTATTTTTATTCCTGCTTAAATTTGACTTCACCGGGACATTTTTTGAGACTTTTCGATTAGTATTAGACTTCTTATTCCAAGTGAAGACCTGATGGTTCTCAAAGTCTTTTTTGTCTCTTATAAATTTGTCCCGTTTTATGAAAATAAAAATGTAATCTTACTCGAAGGTGAAACTAGCTGTAAAATAGGACCTTTAGGATTTTGTGTACCTAGTGAATTTAATGATGAGGAGCGGGAATTAGTCACGTTCCTGGCTGATATTAATGATCAGGTGTCTGACGGAGCAGATAATACTAGTGATAAGTTTTTTTTCAGGAGGTAATCCCTCGGTGTTTAATCCTCCTGTTACACCAGGGAGTCCACTTGATATATTCCAGAAGTCAGTTTTAAAAGAAGTGAAAGCCCTCATTTACCCGAAGGTCCAGAGCAACATCTCAGATAGAGAGCAAATAGCCCTAGATAAATTAAGAAAAAGGGAAGATATTGTTGTTACCAAGGCTGATAAGGGTGGGGGGGTTGTTTTGTGGAAAACTACTGACTATAATACAGAGGCTCTTAAACAGTTAGGAGATGAGAACACCTACTGTAAATTAAAAAAAGATCCCTGTCCACAAATAATCAACAACTTGAGATCGCTACTTCGGAAATTTCATGAAAAAGGGGTTATCAGTAGAAAAAGTGCTGAACGTCTCCTCCCTAGGAACATTAAAAAACCTTCTTGGTATATTTTGCCGAAAGTCCATAAGTCGGTGACCCAACCCCCGGGGCGTCCTATTGTCTCTGGGATTGGGTCGCCGACAGAATATTTGTCCAGTTATGTTGATTGGTTAGTGTCGCCTCTATTGAGAGAATTACCTTCTTATCTCAGGGACACCGGAGATTTAATTAAAATTTTGAAGAATTTTCATTGGCAACTTGGGTTAAAACTGTGTTCCGTGGATGTGGAGAGCCTATACACCCGAATCCCTTTGGATTCGGGTGTGGAGGCTATGACCACTATCTTACGGAAAACGGGTAAGTCACCTGACTTTATTGAATTTGTTACTGAAGCCCTTACATTCGTGTTGAGTAATAATGTCTTCCAGTTTGGAGGGGATTGGTATAGACAGACACATGGTACAGCCATGGGGTCTCCCACCTCATGTGCTTATGCCAATATTTTCCTCTCCATGTTGGAAGACAAGTGGTGTTCACATCCAAGAACCCCTTTATTGGTAAAATTAAACTTTTTCTCAGATATGTGGACGACCTCTATTATTTGGGATGGTTCACAGGAGGAATTTGCTGCCTTTGTTGAATATCTTAACCAAGTGAATGGAGTTAATATGTTTTTTACATATGTATTTGGAGATCAACATCTTGAATTTCTAGATGTACAGATAGATATTGTGGATAGCAATATAGTGACATCTGGTTTTAGAAAATCGATTGCCAAAAATTCATTGTTACATTATCAATCATCCCATCCCCCCCAGGTCAAAAATAGTATCCCATACAGTCAGCTAGTCAGACTAAAACGAATTAACAGCAGTCCCATACTGTTTCAAAAACAGGCAGATGACTTACAGTATCGTTTGGAACAGAGAGGTTATCCTCTTAATTTAATTTTAGATGCAAGAAAGAAAATAGATCGAATACCAAGAGAAGTTTTGCTGAAAACGAAAGACAGAAAAAACAACAAACGTTGCGTTTTTTCTTTTTCAAATACTCCTATTAATAATGTAGTGAAAAAAGCTATTACGAATAATTGGTATATTTTACAAGAAGATGCTGACATAGCAGTAATTACTAATGAAAAACCGATTGTTACATATAGAAAAACTAAAACAGTTGGAGACTTATTGAAAAAAGGAAAAAACGCAGCGGGACAGAATTGGCTGTCTGAATTACGCCCAAAAGGGAATTTTATTTGCGGTTCATGTTCATTTTGCTCTCTAAATATGAAATGTAGAATTGTAGAATTAGCAGGTAATACTATTAATGTGAAACAATGTATTACATGCAGATCCTCTCATGTGGTTTACGTATTGGTATGTAAATGTAAATTATTTTATATTGGGAAGACAAAAAGGCCCTTATTTCACAGAATCCGCGAACATGTTCGATCCCTCAGGACCGGCATCGGAGCCACTAGATTTATTCAACATATTAATGAATTTCATTCTAAAGAAAAATATGGATTCCATTTTGCCGGACTTGAAAGGATCGAACATGGTGTTGCTGGGAAAAATAGAGAAGAAATACTGTTAAGAAATGAAACTAAATGGATTCTTCGGTTGGAAGCAATGGGGCCTTTAGGTCTTAATGAACGTACTGAGCTCAGTGCATTACTAACATAAATGAAAATCTTAGGAGTATCACACAGTTGTTTTTAACATTTTTAATTGCACTTACCTTTTGTTTGGCTCATTTCTATGGCAACGGAGGGGAGGGTTATTTAAATGTGTTTCCGGCTGGAAGACGATGTGGGCCAGTTGAAGCATATCTTGCGAAACGGCACCGTAGCCCCGAACGAACGTCCCCCTGTTGTTTGTCCACCCGTGTCTTGCACTGTTTATACCCTTCATGGAACAATAAAGAAGCTTGAAGTTTACGTACTTGGTGAGTTGCCCTGGTTTTCTTTTCTCTTTTCTACGGATTAGTTGGTACAATAGGTTTCATTATTTAATCTGACTTTTATGGGTCACACAGTTATTTGCGGTGTATTTTAATAAATACATATTAAAGGTTATATTTTAGAGCACTTCCCCTGGGCTTTATACCCCCCCCCCTTTATGATTTATTCTGTTATTACCATGTCAGGTGTGAGAGCGATGGTATCTTACAAAGTTAAAGACAAAAAGATAAAAAAATAAAAACTTCTCACCAAAGCAAGAAATATCCCAGTATTTCCATGGTAACAGACTACAAAACAAACCCTGTGTAGTCTGCTACAACGGCTGTCCGGGCCCCCTGATGGGAAAACACAGGTTTACGGAAATGGGATGAAGTAACCTTGTGGGATCAGACTACACAGGGTTTGTTTTGTAGTCTGTTACCATGGAGACTCATCTCTGCATGGAGGCTGTAGACAAAAAAAAAAAACACACTTATGTGAACACATCGGATTGGATCCAAAGCAACAAATGTATATCCCAGTGTTTCTCAACCAGGGTGCCTCCAGCTGTTGCAAAACTACAACTCCCAGCATGCCCAGACAGCCATTGGATGTCCAGGCATGCTGGGAGTTGTAGTTTTGCAACACCTGAAGGCCCCCTGGTTGAGAGTCTGCTGTCTGATTTCTACCTTATTGGACCTCTGGCCAGGTCTAGGACAAAGTGTACAAAAGCCCCATAGCTTCACAAAGTATTTTGCTGTCCGGGCATGCTGGGAGTTGTAGTTTACAACAGCTGGAGGCACCCTGGTTTGTAAACACAGCTTGACTTTTTATCCTAGACCTGGCCAAAAGCCCAATAAGGTCCTAATGTGAAGCTGTGGGGCTCTTTAAAGGGGTTATCCAGGCAAAAACTTTTTTATATGTATCAACTGGCTCCAGAAAGTTAAACAGATTGGTAAATTACTTCTATTAAAAATTCTTAATCCTTTCAGTACTTATGAGCTTCTTAAGTTAAGGTTGTTCTTTTCTGTCTAAATCCTCTCTGACACCTGTCTCGGGAAATGCCCAGTTTAGAAGAGGTTTGCTATGGGGATTTGCTTCTAAACTGGTCAGTTCCCAAGACAGGTGTCATCAGAGAGGATTTAGAAAGAAAAGAACAATCTTAATCCTTTCAGTACTTATGAGCTTCTGAAGTTAAGATTTTTTTAATAGAAGTAATATACAAATATGTTTAACTTTCTGGAGCCAGTTGATATATAAAAAAAAGTTTTCCTGGATAACCCCTTTAAGTCTTCAGCTGTCCTGGCATGCTGGGAGTTGGTTTTGCAACAGCTGGAGTCACGCTGGTTGTATATGTATAGTGCAAGGAAAATCCATGGCACTAAAAATAATGGATGGGAATGGACCGCAGATGGGATTCTGCCCCATCCTGCAAGGTTTGCCACAATTTTCCATAGTGGGCGTATGGTTTGGATGCTGGAGAGGATCATGGGTCATCACGGCAACGGATGGGTTTGTGCAGACACATCTTGGATAGAGAACTGCTCCTCTACCTACATTATCTGTGCTCTGAGTCTCTGCACATATGAGGCAGGAAATTCCTTGGAGCTTCACTGAGGGATCAGGTTACACAAAGTAGGAAGACTATGATGAGAAGAGATACAACAATAAAAAGGTCCCTAATCAGTGTGGTTTTTTTTTTGGGCCCAAAGGCATGTAAAACAAACAAATTATAAAATATAGCCAGCACAACTACCTAATACACGGGTGCAGACCGCTGGGGACACGTGTTGATAGGAAAATGCGCTGAGTTTTTTTTTTTTTGACCAAGAATGCTGCTGCAGTTTTGTCGCCTTCAGTGGAAGAACTATAAGAGCTGCATTGACGATAGTCTGTTTAGCCAATGTCAGACATCATCCTTCTACGTGTTGGTGGAAAAATAAACACTTGAGTTGCTTCAGAAGTACCTGGCCTTAAAGGGGTACTCTGGTGGTCACCGTGTTTTTGCGTTTTTGACTTACCCTATTTGTTTTGTTTTATTTCTATTCTTGTTGTTTAGGCTACTCTCTTTTCATTCTTTGTTGTCTTTTTATCCCCCACTTTGTTTTCCTATCTTTGCTTCTATTTCCTGTTTCTTGCTGTGCTGAAAACTACAAATCCCAGCATGCCACATGCCTTGCTGGTTTGGGGTGTCTCCTCTTTTTTTTGTTCCGCCCTTTACCCATCCCACTATTTTCCCGGGTCAGCCCCTTATACACAGCACACTAATATAATCAGCCCTGGTTGGGATATACTGTCATACAGACACGCATGGGACTACAACTCCCAGCATGTGTCATTCAGGAGTCTTCAATATAACACCAGCATGCTGCCTCTGTAGTCTCCTGGGGGTTGTAGTTCACCACACCTCTGTAGGGCATACACCAGTGTTTCCCAACCAGGGTGCATCCAGGTGTTGCAGAACTACAACTCCCAGCATGCCCGGACAGCCAAAAGCTGTCCAGGCATGCAGGGAGTTGTAGTTTTGATACAGCTGAAGACACCCTGGTTGGGAAACAATGCACTTTGTCTGTAATATACTGAATAGACTAGGACAGTGTTTCCCAACCAGTGTGGCTCTTGCTGATGCAAGACTACAACTCCCCACATGCCCAAAGACTAAGGGAATGCTGGGAGTTGTAGTTTTACAACAGCTGGAGGCACACTGGTTTATAAACACTAGCATACACACACAACAGGGACTACAACTCCCAGCAGGAGTCTTCTCCCCCCCCCCCCCCCCGCAGTCTATACATCCCCAGCCCGTGCACCTCGTTATCCCTTCACATACATCTTCTGTCTTTTCAGTACAGACCTGCATCCTCAGAATGCGGGGGAGGGGGGGAAGATGAGGGGGCATGGCCTATCTCTGTCATGACCGCCTGGAGGGGGCGTGGCCTATCTCTGTCATGACCGCCTGGAGGGGGTGTGGTCTATCTCTGTCATGACCGCCTGGAGGGGGCGTGGCCTATCTCTGTCATGACCGCCTGGAGGGGGCATGGCCTCTCTGTCATGACCGCCTGGAGGGGGAGTGGCCTCTGTCATGACCGCCTGGAGGGGGAGTGGCCTCTGTCATGACCGCCTGGAGGGGGAGTGGCCTCTCTGTCATGACCGCCTGGAGGGGGAGTGGCCTCTGTCATGACCGCCTGGAGGGGGAGTGGCCTCTGTCATGACCGCCTGGAGGGGGAGTGGCCTCTGTCATGACCGCCTGGAGGGGGAGTGGCCTCTCTGTCATGACCGCCTGGAGGGGGAGTGGCCTCTCTGTCATGACCGCCTGGAGGGGGAGTGGCCTCTCTGTCATGACCACCTGGAGGGGGAGTGGCCTATCTCTGTCATGACCACCTGGAGGGGGGGGGGGGCAACAGTCAGAGATCCAACACAGAACTACAGAACTTCCTGGCCCACAAACCGGTAAGAGAAAAAAAAAAAAAAAAAAGACATGCTACACAAACATAATACATGTCAATTGCAAAAAAACATGAACATTAAAAGATGCAATATAGCCAAAAATCGTAACCACCGGAGTACCCCTTGAAAAGGGTACTCAAACAATATTTTTTTTTAATGAACTGGTACCAGGAATTTACAGATTTGTATATCACTTCTATTAAATCTTTTAAAAAGTATTTACATTTAGCAATTTAATGAATGAACAAACCACCAGTGGTGAAACTAAATAAAACAAATACAACAAACCCAGAAGGTCCCAGAACAATCAAATTTAGAACATATGAAGAATTGCTCCTGTTAAAAGGGGTACTCCGCTGATCAGCATTTGTAACAAATCTTTCCAAACTCTGGAGCTGGGAGCTTGTGATGTTATAGCCACACCTTCTCATATCACACCCCGCCCCCTCAATGCAAGTCTATGGCAGGGGGTGTGACATCACAAGCTCCCGTCTCCAGCATTCGGAACAGTTTTTCCAATCGCTGAGCAGTGGAGTAACCCTTTAAGCGGCAAGGAGCGTCTGAGACCCAACCGGAGAAAGCCCAGACAGCCATACGTGCACACGCACACATCTCGGTAGCCCCAGCCCAGCCCCCCCAGTGTCCACTAAATATTCCAGGGTGTCATCTGCATAAAAAGGGAAACTTTCTTTACAACCGACCCCCTAGGAATACCAAAAATAGCAGGGTCTCTGCATATGGCCGCTGCCAAGGGTTCCATCGCCAGCGCATATAGGAAGGGAGATAGCGGGCACCTCTGCCTTTTCCCTGACCCAGGAGGAGCAGAAACATCCAAGTTAGTGCGAATACAGGACCCATCATATAGCAGCGAACCCAAGCACAGAATCGGGGACCAAACGCAGCTAAGACTAGAGATCGACTGATTATCGGTTTGGCTGATTTTATCGGCCGATATTCACGATTTTGGACATTATCAGCATCGGCAATTATCTGAACCCTTCCAGCTCTCCCAGAAATACATGGAGGCAACGTGTTTACTGCAGCTTCGGGTCAGCACGTTCCGCTCCTGGGGAGAGCCGGGTAAGTTGTATGGCACCACATTACTCCATTAAGTAAATTTATTTTCCCCTGAAGAGATATTAGTTTCTGAAATGGTTGCAGGGTTCTGATTTGCGGTTCCTGAATAAGATACCAAAGCGCCTGAATAGGTTAATTGAAAAGGATTTCCCAATATTCTTCACACTACAGCATCTGTACCCAGATAAAGTACAGGCCCCTCGTGGAAAAATAGCTTGGACACTCACCGTTCCCATTGACCCACATCAAAGCAGATATCAAAAGAACGAACATTTATTTTTTAGGCTGGAAATTTGATTTTTGCGGCAGAATGTCTACAATGATCACGCGGGGCTGCAGAATCCCAATGTAAATACGACACTGCACAAACATTCCAGTGTGAATGTGGCCTGAAGGTTTCAGACATTGACAGCTTCATCAGTGACCACATTCACTTATCTGATTGGGGGGGGGGATGTCATCAGTCTGGAAAGGGTTACTATGTTTTGGGGGGCCCTTTAGTCACTTCATGGCTTTGGGGTGTTAGTGTCCAGCCAGGAATTCCCTGGGGAACTTTTAGCCTTTTGTTGCTTATTTGATATTTTTTTTTGGGGGGGGGGCACATTCACATACACCGCAGACTAAAAGGGGTACTCCAGTGGAATCTTTTTTTTTTTTTTTTTTTTTTTTTAAAATAAACTGGTGCCAGAAAGTTACAGATTTGTAAATTACTTCTATTTAAAAGTGTTAATCCTTCCAGTACTTATTAGCAGCTGTATGCTACCGAGGAAATTCTCTTTTTTAATTTCTTTTTTGTCAGACCACAGTGCTCTCTGCTGACACCTCTGTCCATGTCAGGAACTGTCCAGAGCAGTATAGGTTTGCTATGGGGATTTTCTCCTGCTCTGGACAGTTTCTGACATGGTGTCAGCAGAGAGCACTGTGGTCTGACAAAAAAGAAATTAAAAAAATAATAAATTTCCTCTGTAGCATACAGCCCACTTTAAAGCAGTACTCCGGTGCTCCAGCGGTCCGAACATTTTGTTCAGAACGCTCGGAGCCAGTGAGAGACGTCACTTCCACAACCCTCCATTCATGTCTTTGGGAGGGGGCGTGTCAGCAGACACAAGGGGCGTGGCCACAACATCACTACCACTGCTGCAGGAGGTCATAGCGGGACCCCCACGATCAGATATCTTATCCCCTATCCTTTGGATAGAGGAAAAGATGTCTAGCAGCAGAGCGCCCCTTTAAAAACTGAGGATTTTACAACTTCATTTTTTTTTGCCTTATGAAATCTGCAACTTAAAGTCTGCAGTGGATCCGGTGTGTGACTGCGCCAGGATGATGCTTTTAATAAACATTTTATTGTTTTCTATCCCCGCTCTCCATTAATAAACATTGTGGCAAATATTTTTAACCACATTTACGGTCTCTCATTTATTAAGACTTCGTTTATGTAATGATACCAGAAATTTCAGCCTGAAATTTAGCGTAATTTTTTTCGGCACTCCAGGTAACTAATTAAAGGGATTATTTAGGGATAGAAGAACTGCAGATTTCATCTGTAAACAGCGCCACCTCTGCCCTCAGGATGTGTATGGCATTACAACTTGGCACTAATCACTTCAATGGAACTGATCTGCAATACCACACATTGCCTGTATACAGAGGTGGTGCTGTTTCTGGACATTAGATCTGCTTTAAGGTGATTTCTCCTCGTTAAACATGTCCATAGCTTTTACGGCTTTTTCCCATCCAGGGTGCCTCCAGCTGTTGAAAACTACAACTCCCAGCCTGTCCAGACAGCTTTTGGCCAGTGCTTCCCAATTGGGATGCCTGCAGCTGTTGCAAAACTACAACTCCCAGCCTGTGCAGACATGGCTTTGGCTGTCCCTGCATGCTGGGAGTTGTAGTTTTTACAACAGCTGGAGGCACTCTGGCCCAGAGGATCCCATAGAATCACCCCCCCCCCCCCCCATATCACCTGCCTATTGGACAGGACCCAGTAGAAAGGACTTTACAGATTTATTACAAAACGACAATTTATAAAATCCGATTCTACAGACACCAATAAGTCACATGATACAAAGTAATAAAAACAGAGAAGAAGACGACGACAGACGGGAACCTGCAGGAAAAGCATCGCAGGAGTCATCACCTCATCCCAGGGCCCCAATCTGGGCGCCACATAACTCCAGGTTCTGAATGATCTATAATATCTACAATAATAAAAGTCCTGTTCTAAGACAAGGAATAAAGTGCAAAACCTGCAAATAAAGTCTCAATATGGAGCAGGATAAAGTGCATCAGTTCTGGAGACTGGTGTAGATCTGCAGAGAACGCGGCGGTAGAGTCCACGGCGATAACGTCCATTTACCGCGATCAGGATGTGATGTAGGATGTCTGACCGGAGGCGTGGACTCTGCAGAACTCCTGACCTCCGCTGGCTTTGTTCCTGCACGGCTGACCCGCCCTGGTGATCGCCTGACAGAACGCGCGCGGGGACATAGAGGACACTGACCTGCGCAGGAGATAAGACTATAAACTCAAGGCAGAAGAACCGTCCTAAGCATCTCCTCAGTGCACCACAGCGTTTCCCAACCAGGGTGCCTCTAGTTAAAGGGTACTCCGCTGCTCAGTGTTTGGAACAAACTGTTCAGAACGTTGGAAGCTCATGACGTCACACCCCACCCCCTCAATGCAAGTCTATGGGAGGGGGCGTGGCGGCTGTCACGCCCCTCCCATAGACTTGCATTGAGGGGGCGGGGGGTTACATCATGAGGGGGCGGGGCTATTGCATCACAAGCTCCCGGCGCTGGCTTCAGTGTTCGGAACAGTTTGTTCCAAACGCTGAGCAGCAGAGTACCCCTTTAAACTGCAAATAAGGGCATGCTGGGAGTTGTACTTTTGCAACAAAGGTGAGATTTTACTGTATGAGTTTGTCCCAACCAGTGTGCCTCCAATAGCGGACACTCACTGGGAATAAAAAAAAGTGTCCCCCATTGAGAGGTGTCCCCTATTGAAAAAGGCTCAAAGTTCTTCCTAAATGTCTGAATCCTGTCCTGTACTCACCCCAGAATTACCTATAAAACGCCATAATACAGTAAACAGCACTGGGAGATTATAATCACCTCTTACCAACCCCCTGTACCATTTCACACCCCCCCCCCCCGTATACACTGCCATCTGATTCCCCGTCCCTTGTGCCAAATTATCCCCTCTAACTTCCTGTACCCCATTATTTCCCCTTGATCCTCCCTGAGCCATTTCATTCCCCCTTTATTACCCTCTAATTCCATCAGCCCCCCTTTATGAAGTGGCAAAGGGGGAATGAAGAGGAAATGTGGTATGTGGTGGGGGGGGGGTGAGTGAATGATGTGGCATGTGGGGGGGGGTGAATGATGTGGCATGTGGGGGGGGGTGAATGATGTGGCATGTGGGGGGGGGGTGAATGATGTGGCATGTGGGGGGGGGTGAATGATGTGGCATGTGGGGGGGGGGGGTGAATGATGTGGCATGTGGGGGGGGGGGTGAATGATGTGGCATGTGGGGGGGGGGGTGAATGATGTGGCATGTGGGGGGTGAATGATGTGGCATGGGGGGGTGAATGATGTGGCATGGGGGGGTGAATGATGTGGCATGTGGGGGGGGTGAATGATGTGGCATGTGGGGGGGTGAATGATGTGGCATGTGGGGGGGTGAATGATGTGGCATGTGGGGGGGTGAATGATGTGGCATGTGGGGGGGGGGAATGATGTGGCATGTGGGGGGGGGGGAATGATGTGGCATGTGGGGGGGGGGAATGATGTGGCATGTGGGGGGGGGGGAATGATGTGGTATGTGGGGGGGGGGGGAATGATGTGGCATGTGGGGGAGTGAATGATGTCGTATGTGGGGGGGGGGGTGAATGATGTCGTATGTGGGGGGGGGGGGGTGAATGATGTCGTATGTGGGGGGGGGGGTGAATGATGTGGCCGGCGGACGTACAGAAGGAGATCACTGTTTAAACAGTCTTCTGCTGCTGTGCTGGGGTGTCTGCAGGAGGGAGCAGTGGGGGCCCGGGCCCCTTACTGGGGTATTGGCTGTACCCCCCCTGACGGTGGCCCTGTGTACAAGGCAGGGCCCGCTATTGGGGGCGTCCCCTATTAGGAGCATGCAAATACATTTTTGTATTACGAGACTCTGCTGGGGAATTAATAACTGTCCACTAAGGGAGATTTTACTGTATATGTATGACCAGCAACCTAAAGGGGTATCCCAGTAAAGATAAAACGTATCATATCAACTGGCTCCAGAAAGTTGAACAGATTTGTAAATTACTTTTATTAAAAAAAATCTTAGTCCTTCCAGTACTTAGCTGCTGAAGTTGAGTTTTTTCCAGTCTGACCACAGTGCTCTCTGCTGACACCTCTGTCCATGTCAGGAACTGTGCAGAGTAGGAGCAAATCTCCATAGCAAACCTTCCTACTCTGCACAGTTCCTGACATGGACAGAGGTGTCAGCAGAGAGCACTGTGGTCAGACGAACCACCAACTAAACCCTTCCAGTACTTAGCTGCTGAAGTAGAGTTCTTAAGTACTGGAAGGGTTTAGTTTGTTCCAGTCTGACCACAGTGCTCTCTGCTGACAGCTCTGTCCATGTCAGGAACTGTCCAGAGCAGGAGAGGTTTGCCATGGGGATTTGCTCCTACTCCGGACTGTTCCTGAGACAGACAGACATGTGGCAGCAGAGAGCAGTGTTGTCAACTTCAGCAGCTTATAACTACTGGAAGGATTAAGATTTTTTTAATAGAAGTCATTTACAAATCTGTTTAACTTTCTGGAGCCAGTTGATATGATAAAAAATTGTTTTCACTGGAATACTCCCCCACACACTCCTCCAGTTGTAGTTTTGCAACAACTGTGGAGACACCTTGGTTGGGGAAAAACTACAAGTTTCTAGTGGTAGGCCATATGAATAAACAACTCAGCATATCCGAGGCTCAGGTTGCAGACGCTGAACCAGCAGGAAAAGGAAGATGCATAAGGCTCTCTGCTGCCCCCTGCAGGGTCTATATCTGCGAGAAGCTTGTAATGGTGGATTCCCTTAAAGAGAACCTCTCATGATATTGTTCAATGTTATAATCCTCCCAGATCACTGCCCATCATGATAAACCACCCCCGGCCTTTATTTCTATTATTTTAGTTTTCTACCTTGATATTGCTCTATTTTCTGCTCAGTCTCAGTCAGATCCACAGACTGGCTTCAGATGATGTCACGCCTGCTGGGGAACGCCCCTTCCCATACAGGGGAGAACTTCTGCCCTCACTCTGTTACACAGCCCAGAGCAGTGCAGAGTGAAATGAGCTATGACTGGCTAAGGCTGCGCACACACCTTCAGCATTTCCTGATTTTGGACTCCTCCCCCTATCTTTACTCACATGTTACTGCAAATTGAGGAATTCGGACTTAGATTCTTAGACTCCGAGAGCGCATCGAACACCGCACCCAAGTGTCGCTGGGGAATTTTATCCATCGCTACCTGCAGATAC